>NC_072416.2:94522500-94525000 GCF_028858775.2 Pan troglodytes | reverse complement strand
ACCCTAACCCTAACCCTAACCCTAACCCTAACCCTAACCCTAACCCTAACCCTAACCCTAACCCTAACCCTAACCCTAACCCTAACCCTAACCCTAACCCTAACCCTAACCCTAACCCTAACCCTAACCCTAACCCTAACCCTAACCCTAACCCTAACCCTAACCCTAACCCTAACCCTAACCCTAACCCTAACCCTAACCCTAACCCTAACCCTAACCCTAACCCTAACCCTAACCCTAACCCTAACCCTAACCCTAACCCTAACCCTAACCCTAACCCTAACCCTAACCCTAACCCTAACCCTAACCCTAACCCTAACCCTAACCCTAACCCTAACCCTAACCCTAACCCTAACCCTAACCCTAACCCTAACCCTAACCCTAACCCTAACCCTAACCCTAACCCTAACCCTAACCCTAACCCTAACCCTAACCCTAACCCTAACCCTAACCCTAACCCTAACCCTAACCCTAACCCTAACCCTAACCCTAACCCTAACCCTAACCCTAACCCTAACCCTAACCCTAACCCTAACCCTAACCCTAACCCTAACCCTAACCCTAACCCTAACCCTAACCCTAACCCTAACCCTAACCCTAACCCTAACCCTAACCCTAACCCTAACCCTAACCCTAACCCTAACCCTAACCCTAACCCTAACCCTAACCCTAACCCTAACCCTAACCCTAACCCTAACCCTAACCCTAACCCTAACCCTAACCCTAACCCTAACCCTAACCCTAACCCTAACCCTAACCCTAACCCTAACCCTAACCCTAACCCTAACCCTAACCCTAACCCTAACCCTAACCCTAACCCTAACCCTAACCCTAACCCTAACCCTAACCCTAACCCTAACCCTAACCCTAACCCTAACCCTAACCCTAACCCTAACCCTAACCCTAACCCTAACCCTAACCCTAACCCTAACCCTAACCCTAACCCTAACCCTAACCCTAACCCTAACCCTAACCCTAACCCTAACCCTAACCCTAACCCTAACCCTAACCCTAACCCTAACCCTAACCCTAACCCTAACCCTAACCCTAACCCTAACCCTAACCCTAACCCTAACCCTAACCCTAACCCTAACCCTAACCCTAACCCTAACCCTAACCCTAACCCTAACCCTAACCCTAACCCTAACCCTAACCCTAACCCTAACCCTAACCCTAACCCTAACCCTAACCCTAACCCTAACCCTAACCCTAACCCTAACCCTAACCCTAACCCTAACCCTAACCCTAACCCTAACCCTAACCCTAACCCTAACCCTAACCCTAACCCTAACCCTAACCCTAACCCTAACCCTAACCCTAACCCTAACCCTAACCCTAACCCTAACCCTAACCCTAACCCTAACCCTAACCCTAACCCTAACCCTAACCCTAACCCTAACCCTAACCCTAACCCTAACCCTAACCCTAACCCTAACCCTAACCCTAACCCTAACCCTAACCCTAACCCTAACCCTAACCCTAACCCTAACCCTAACCCTAACCCTAACCCTAACCCTAACCCTAACCCTAACCCTAACCCTAACCCTAACCCTAACCCTAACCCTAACCCTAACCCTAACCCTAACCCTAACCCTAACCCTAACCCTAACCCTAACCCTAACCCTAACCCTAACCCTAACCCTAACCCTAACCCTAACCCTAACCCTAACCCTAACCCTAACCCTAACCCTAACCCTAACCCTAACCCTAACCCTAACCCTAACCCTAACCCTAACCCTAACCCTAACCCTAACCCTAACCCTAACCCTAACCCTAACCCTAACCCTAACCCTAACCCTAACCCTAACCCTAACCCTAACCCTAACCCTAACCCTAACCCTAACCCTAACCCTAACCCTAACCCTAACCCTAACCCTAACCCTAACCCTAACCCTAACCCTAACCCTAACCCTAACCCTAACCCTAACCCTAACCCTAACCCTAACCCTAACCCTAACCCTAACCCTAACCCTAACCCTAACCCTAACCCTAACCCTAACCCTAACCCTAACCCTAACCCTAACCCTAACCCTAACCCTAACCCTAACCCTAACCCTAACCCTAACCCTAACCCTAACCCTAACCCTAACCCTAACCCTAACCCTAACCCTAACCCTAACCCTAACCCTAACCCTAACCCTAACCCTAACCCTAACCCTAACCCTAACCCTAACCCTAACCCTAACCCTAACCCTAACCCTAACCCTAACCCTAACCCTAACCCTAACCCTAACCCTAACCCTAACCCTAACCCTAACCCTAACCCTAACCCTAACCCTAACCCTAACCCTAACCCTAACCCTAACCCTAACCCTAACCCTAACCCTAACCCTAACCCTAACCCTAACCCTAACCCTAACCCTAACCCTAACCCTAACCCTAACCCTAACCCTAACCCTAACCCTAACCCTAACCCTAACCCTAACCCTAACCCTAACCCTAACCCTAACCCTAACCCTAACCCTAACCCTAACCCTAACCCTAACCCTAACCCTAACCC